>NC_079444.1:12875979-12921405 GCF_903798145.1 Danio aesculapii | reverse complement strand
TAAAGACAACAGTAACTCAAGGTCTGTAGAAGAGCATCTCTAAACATACAACACACACGTCAAACCTTGTGACACTTCTGTCAGCTGAGAACAGAAAACTGAGGCTACAATTCACATCGAAGAATTGGGCAAAAGAAAATAAAACTGGGAAAAGGTTGCCTGGTCTGAGTCTCGAGTTATGCTACCACATTCAGAGGGTCAGGTCAGAATTTGGCATTGGGCTACTGGTCGTATGGTGCAGTTGCGTATGTTGCTGACCAAGTCTATTCCTTTTTGCACACAGTTTATCCATCCTGTGATGCTACTTCCAGCAGGAGAGCACATCACAAACCTCAATGCATCTCAAACAGGATTCCTGAACACGTTATATCGTTTAGCTCCAACTTCCTTCAACACACCTGCCAGGAACTTTCTAAGATATTAAATGTCACTTTAAGCTGTATAGAAGTGTCTTGAAAAATATCTAGTCAAGTATTATTTACTGTCATCATGGCAAAGATAAAAGAAATCAGTTATTAGAAATGAGTTATTAAAACTATTATGTTTAGAACTGTGTTGGAAAAAAAATCTTCTCTCCATTAAAGAGAAATTGGGGAAAAAATAAACGGGGGCTAATAATTTAGGGGGGCTAATAATTCTGACTTCAACGGTATATGATCTTACAGCTGCATCTGATTATGTTTGCAAGGTTTGTGAAATATAATGTTCATTAGTCGTTCAAAGATTTGTATAAATGACGTAAATGTGGTGAATGCTGATGGCCACTGAGATTATTGTTTGGCTTTATTACTAATTAAACCATTAATAATACTTTTAAATAGATTTTACTTTGTTTAACGTTTTATCTGAGACTTCTTTTACTATTAGACAGAGCAGAGAGACCACAGCAAGCGACCAATGCGATATTTAAAAAATGACACGTATCAACCGATATATCGGCCTTGGTGCCATATCGGTTGACCACTAGTCACATGTTTGCTACCTCATATTTTATTCCGTAAATGTATTTCCATCTTCCATTATTTGTATTAATCTTTTTTTGCTCAGTTCAAAGTTCAAAACTACCCCAAGCGATTGTAAAAACTTTTTAGGATGCATTTTACTTGGGCTGTCATTGGAAGCACCACATTTTTTTAGTATTACCTAAAGAGAACCAATAACTTTAATAAATGCTGTAGTATACTTTAGCTTTTACTACAGTAAACTGTGGTCTATTGTAGTATAGGTTATAGTAAATTTAGTACAGTATTGGGTCATACCCCAACAGATTAATTCAAGAACTTTACTATACAGTAGTATGATACAAAAACACTATATTATTCACTTTAAATTAAGTTCAAGTAGGTGAAAATTGTTCACATTTGTAGTTATCAGATAAACTTATAACCTATAATGCTAATTCTAAGCCAACAGAGCTTCCTAAGCTCCTATAATAACACAAATCTCAGAAATTCCTGGCGTGCTTTAGCTTTAAAAGGCCAAAGGTGGCAAATCTCTCAGCTTGTCCTTAGCACAGAACTTCAGTCAAACCAAACAACATATAACTGTATTACATTTTCAAATCAAAACGTGAACAAACTAATTTTGATTAAACAAAATACTGTAGTTACATGTTCTTCAATAATTCCTTGCTGGCTTTAGTTTTACGACACTAGTACACTCCTTACTAGTTTTCATGCTGGTCAGCCTTTATTCACTGATGAGCAACAATATAAACACTTCTGAATAACAACATCCACACATTCTTCAACAGCAGCTTTCAGTGTTTCTTTCGACTAATGGGTAATATTGGGTTTAATCATTAATGAGCTTTGAGAGTCTGATCTTCATAGCAGCAGCAGCAAAAGTTGTCCAATATAAATATGAATTTTGAAGTGATCATTTCGGCTAAGTCAAAATTTCAACTTTTTAATCTTATAATTGTTTTATTTTTTTAGCTTGTAATTATGACATTTTAAAGTCATTTTAGTTCCAACTTAGTCATAATTTTGAGTTACAAAATTGTATGTCATTATTTAGACTTTATCTTAATTAAAGTCATTTTTTCTAATGATTAAGTCATCATTAATTTAAGTCATAATTTTGACTTTTTAATATTAGAAATAGGACTTCAGTAGGTCATAAATTAAAATAAGTTCACTTTTTATGTTTACGGTTGAAATGGGCTTCTCTGAAAAATATAATTTTGGCTTTTTAAGAACATTTTTTATCATATTAAAGAATCTAAACATTTAAACTGAACATATTAGGTTATTTACAGTTAAAGTTACAGTTTCCTAAGCACAGATAATTCATATTTCTGAAAAAAAAAATGAAATGAAATACAATAAAAACAGTAATATTGTGAATATCACAATTCATGTTCAGGTCAATCAATGTCTCTAATGACCATCAAAAGTTTATAATTACATTTTGTATAAATAGATACACTACCTGAAAAAAGTCTTGTCGCCTATCCAAGCTTTCGAAACGGGAAATAAAAACTTGACTTGATCATTTGATATCAGAAGTGGCTTAAATGAAAGGCAAAGGCCACTAGATTACGCTTATTTCACCAAAATAAGATATGATCATGCCTTGATTGTTTATTATTTAATAAGGGCAGTAAAGTCTGACTTTGCTTAGACAAAAGTCTTGTCACTTAACAGAAATAATGTGCAGTATAGAATATAAAGTCATGGTGCAGTGGAAACAGAATGAATATTGTGTATGACTCCCATGAGCTTGGAGGACTGCACCCATACATCTCTACAATGACTTAAATAACTAATTAATAAAGTCATCTGGAATGGCAAAGAAAGCGTTCTTGCAGGACTCCCAGAGTTCATCAAGATCCTTTGGATTCATCTTCAATGTCTTCTCCTTCATCTTACCCCAGACATGCTTAATAATGTTCATGTCTGGTGACTTGGCTGGCCAATGCTGGAGCACCTTGACTTTTTTTGCTTTCAGGAACTTTGTGAATGCTAAAGTATGACAAGGAGCCCTATCCAACTGAAGAATTTGCCCTCTCCTGTGGTTTGTAATGTAATGAGCAGCACAAATGGCTTGATACCTCAGGCTGTTGATGTTGCCATCCACTCTGCAGCTCTCTCACACGCCTCCATACTGAATGTAACCCCAAAACATAATTTTTCCTTCACCAAACTTGACTGACTTCTGTGAGAATCTTGGGTCCATGCGTGTTCCAATAGGTCTTCTACAGTATTTGTGATGACTGAGATGCAGTTTAACAGACGAGTCATCAGAAAAATCTACCTTCTGCCACTTTTCCAAATGATCAACTAGAAGTCAAGTTATTAGTTATTGCTCTTACAACAGAGATCAGTGACAAGATTTTTGTCAGTTACTGCATATACAGTATAAAGACATATAAAGAAATTTGTCATGATCACCAAAATCTAATCCTTCCAGATCACTGGAGAACTGCACATCTGGGTAACACTTTATTTTGATGGTCAATTTGAGTATTAGTAAACTGTCTGCTTATTATCTGTTTATACTGCTCCTTTAACAGACATTTGACTGACTATAAGAAACTTAGCAAGTACATGTCAACTTATAATCTAATGAGAATTAGTTGGCATGTAGATGCAATGTAACTTTAATTTAACAAACAGACCATCAAAATAAAGTGTGAACCATATCGGTCACTAAAATGGACTACAAATACCATCATGCACCTCACACACACACACACACACACTAGTTCATGATATCTCCTGATTATACACACACACAGCTGGTTAGTCATCATGGAGTGATTAGCTGGACTTTATATTCACCTCTCACACACACTTTGCTGAGTCTTGTTATACTGCAGCATTACACAGCATTCTATTTTTATTCTATTCTATCCTTGTTTCCTGACCCTTGCCTTGTTTCTTGTTGTTTTGCCACCTGTATTGACCTCTTTGCCTGTGACCACCACGACGACGCTTTTGGATTTTTCTCATGATACTCTTTGGTCCTGTTTTGACTATTGCCTGCATGAATCTGCATTAATAAACTGCATTTGGACCCTCAACTTCGTTGTACCCCGACATCCATGTTACAAACATAAAGAATATACGAATGTAAAGAAAACATTTAAGTAAAATTTCAATATTATTTCACAGAATTACTATTTTTACTGTATTTTAACCAAGTAATCACTGGCTTGATGAGTACCATTAATTTTTTTACCTTTTAAAGCACTTTTTAAATTAAACAAAATGACTTGATATTGTATTTTAATATACTTTTAAACCTAACATAAAGTGAAATTGACAATGGTCAAAAAATATCAAAACTGCAGTGGTTTATAGTGGACACATGAGGCTAATATGTAAAGTATGGCTGTCAAATATGAAGCAGCTAACAATGAACTAAAGGGAGCAAAAACAAACCAAAAACAAATCTCTTCCTGGTTTGTGTGGGTTTGTATGATTGTTCCTCTTACCGGCTGTGGCTGCTCGGCGATACAGCAGTTGAAGCACAACCAGAATTCACTCATGACTAGCAGACAGTCCTAAAGTGCGGCTGTGCCCGTGGGCCCGCGGGGGCTCTGGGAGTCTGGACAGGGCACGTCCGGAAGGTCCAGTCAGTGCTGATAGTGGAGATGTTCAGCCTGAGGTGCTGGATTCAGGCAGGAATAGAGAACGCCGGCACAGATCCTGACTGGAAGCTTGTTTATGGCTCCGTTCAATTAGCAAACACTCAGACCTGCAGGACACCAGAAGATTCTGTCAGATCATTTACAGAAGACAATAAACAAGCAGCTAATTTAAATGGTGATCATTTTGATTCAAAACATTAATCCAAGTTTACTTTTTGAGTTTTGGAGCAAAGTTTTCAGATTCTACTCTAAAGCTTATTCTTGTGAGCTCACCCATGATCCAGCAATTGTGGTTTTGGGTTCGTCTGTCTGACTTTGTGTGTTCAGTTATCAAATTTAAAAAAGCTGTTTCTTTAATATGCACTCTATGTATTTTGTTTTTGAATGCTTCTGTTAAGGACTTTTATTTTGGTGTTATTTGGTTTGGTGTTGTGAGGAGGTGGGTAGTGTGTGTGTATGTGTGTGTGTATGTATAAAAAGAGCAGGCAGAGTGTGATGGACTAGGAGACTCGTGTCGATCTCCTCCTCAGTTCTTGGAGTTTTTGCTCAAAAAAATAGTTAGTCGTTGGTATTTTTAAGTCCATCGTCCGCATTTACCCACTGGCAGCCAAAATCCACACCTTACACTAATATGAAGCATGTATGCACTCTGACTACTTCTATATTGTTGATTAGCAGCTGGACATTTCACTGTCTCGCGCTGAAGGCTGTCAGTGTCGACCAATCGCAACAGGCTGTCATCGGTCCAATCAGCGCAGATTAGCTTCGCGCTAAGGAGGGGTTTGGGAACAAATTAATCACTGAACGATTCATATGGGAGTCGCTGGGATAATTAGGTAAAAATAAATGCAGATTATAAGACCATGAAAGTGTTTTTTGATCTTGCATGCATATTAGACTGTTGTTGGAGGCCCTTAAAACCAAAATATGACCCTATTTCATTTATAATAGGGACTCTTTAACATGAGCATTTTTCGAGCCGATTTTCAGACAGTCCTACATGTGTTTGTTGAAACAACAAATGTTTACAATAAACACGATAAATAAGCAAAAGATACAATTAAACATACAATCTTATGCCTCTTCGGGGTGGGGCTGAATAAATCTATAACCTGTAATCTGTCTAATCCTGCATTTTACGATCTGATGCGAGTTTGAACATGTCTCATGCAGTCGTTTCTCAGTGAAGCATAGTAAACAATCTACATCTCCCATTTTCAAAATAAAAGTCACACATACATAGTAAGTTAAATATAAACTTAAAAATAACTAAGGGAGGTAAATGATCATTGTTGTCTTACTAGGAAACCTCGCGGATTATCAAACACCACCTGAGGCTTGCATAGTAATGATCCCAGAAGTACATATAAGTCTGTGGTTAGTGAAACTGTCCTCGCCTTGATTGTTTTGCACTTGAGCGCCTCCAAGTCATGTTTACTGTAACTGCGGCAGCTCCAGCAATGTAAACAAAAGCCAATCTCTAAATGCCAACGTCATCGATGAAGCACTTTTTGCATGTCGAAACAAAAAAATGAGCACGAGGCATTTTTTAAAAGGCTGGTTTTACACCTGATGTTTTAAAAAAAAGCTAGTTTTAAGGCATTAAAAAACTATGGGAAAAAAGCATGGGCAAAAATGGTCCTGATGTGCACAGGCCTCAAGTCCTGTAAAGCATGGCTCAAACAGCTAGTGTTTGTCGCTTCTAGTTCTTTGATGTTGGCTTTTCATCTTCAGGCTCCCAAATGTTGTTGCCATGTAAATGAATGGGAAAAAAAGCTTTTCAAAATCAGATTTTAATAGTTTCTGGAAAATCAAGGAAAGATTATCACATAAGGCTGTGCTGTTCTTGATTCCTGTAATAAATTCGATGCTAACATGAATATAACATTGTCAGTCGCATCAGGCTTTTACACCGAACACTGTTTGACATCCGCACCTGAGGAAAGAGGGCAACGGCGGGTCAGAAACCCCGCTTAGTGCTGTGCTGGAGTCATTAGTGTCCAGAGTCCACGTCCACACTCATTAATCCGCCTCACAGATTCAGAATTTAACACCAAACACACTTCATTAAACTACTGCATGACTAACAGTCCATTCATGAGCTGAAGCACTATAATTAAGACCAGAAGCAAATGGAGGAAACATCTGACAGATATAAAATCACTGACTTCATTTCTTTTTAGAGACTGAGGAATTAAGGAAAGAAAGGAAACTGGTTTGCTGAAGCTCTGTCAGTAGGGAATGCTTCATTTTTGTCTTAAAAAGATTTTACTAATATACTTGAAAAGATATGTTTAATCTCTTAACTATCTATAGAGCCTTTCAATGTGTTCATGTCACTGGCCCATGAACATTTCCTGATTGTTATTAAACAGTTTCATTAGTTTAACAAGGCAATTCAATCATAACTTCATGTTAAAACAGCTATTAAACATTATTTATCAATACGTGGCTCTTTTTGGATTCTCGGAAGCTATAGAAATAAAAAATGTATAACAGGAAATACGTTGGGACCATTGTTTTTGTTTACATCCCTCAAAATAGTCTATATTTAATATGAAGGAACTAATATGGGTCAAAATGTTCCATTTAATGTCTGAATCAGTTTAAATTGAACTCAAAGCGTATATCAGGGCTATTCAATTGGCGGCCCTCAAGGCAATTTGTTCCGGCCCTTCAAATAGTGTGACCAAGACATCAAAAAAAATTTAGTTCAGTCAAAAAATGGTCGCTATAGTTATGAAATGGCGTGCATCTGTTCAATACAGCACGATCTGCAGTTGAAGGCTATGCAGAATGTGAGTCACCTGACATTAAGCGAGTGTCACGGGCAGCCGAAAACATTTGGATATGTTTGTAGAAAAGACCTTTTGTACAATGCACTGATATATCGTTAATAGGGATGCAATGATTGGCCGATTTCACTATTAACCGCGCTTAAATTTTCCGGTTAATTAAACATAAAGGCTTCTCATCGCCATGTTTCTGTTGCATGGAACAAAACTGCGAAAACTGAACAAAGTTATGCAATATACATATATATATATATATATATATATATATATATATATATATATATATATATATATATATATATATATATATATATATACAATTGTTAGACCCAATGTCTTTTTCAAATCCTGGTAAAAATGTATGATAATCAATATATATTTATATTTTTGTTTAGAATAAAAAAAGATTAAACAAGAAACATTCTAAAGTATAAAAACATTTAAAAAATCCCCTTTCATCTACACAATGAGATTTTGAATTAGTTGTAAATGTGTTTTCTGTGTGTGTTTACAGTTTACCGTTTTAATCAGTGCTTTCATTTTCAGGTTCATTATTCATGTGAAAGTGAAAAACATGGTGTAACACAAAAAAATAGGAAGAGTTCAGTTCCCTTATAAAAGAGAACTGATCGTGAATATGAAAAAGATTGTAGTCCTTTATGAAGCAACAAGTGAATTAAAATCACAAAACTGACTGGATGTTTAGAACTCAACTAATAAAATACAAAAAACTGCTCACTGTGTGGTTTGTAGGAGTGTGGCTTAAAAAATACTGAAAAGTATCTATAATATTAGTTTGTGAGTATTATATTGGGCGATGCGGTGGTGAAGTAGGTATGCTGTCACTTCACAGCAAGAAGGTTGCAGGTTTGAGCCTCGGCTGGTTCAGTTGGCGTTTCTGTGTGGAATTTGCATGTTCTCCCTGCATGGGTTTCCTCCGGGTGCTCCGGTTTCCCCCACAAGTCCAAAGACTTACGGTACAGGTGAATTGGCCTTCCTGATAACGTCCGAGGCTCAGACACACTCTCCCAATTCAAAACTAGATTAAAGACCTATCTGTTTAGTAAAGCATACACTCAGTGCACCACTTAGCGGGCTTCCACACAGGTTCTGCATCTTGTTTATATACACTATGAACAGCAGCTACGCTAATTATTCTCTTTATTCTCCATTTCCACCAGGGGATACTCTTCCCGAGACCCTCAGACTATGCAGAGTCACTGATTCGATCCAAGACCAACGACGAGATGATCCCAAGGTTTCCATATCCTGGACCAGGCCGTATCCTGAGCAGCTACTGTGGTGGTCATGGAGGAGTGGAACATGAGACTGATTCCTGTGACGCTCCAGAGACAGACTAGTCTTCGCTGAGGCCAGCTTCCAGCCTCCGCCGCTGAGACTGCAGCTCTGCACAAGACGTTTGGCCAGCGGAGAAGTTAAAATGGTCGTGCCCAACTGAGTCTGGTTTCTCTCAAGGTTTTTTTTCTTCACTTCCGCCTTTAGTGAAGTTTTTTCCATCTCCGCTGTCGCCACTGGCTTGCATGGTTCGGGATCTGTAGAGCTGCGCATCGTTGGATTTGCTCTTCAGTGTTTGGACTCTCAGTAGTGATTATTAAACCACACTGAACTGAGCTAAACTGAACTGAACTTAAACACTACAAACTTAACTACACTGTTCCTATTTACTGTGACCTTTTATGTGAAGCTGCTTTGACACAATCTACATTGTATAAGCGCTATACAAATAAAGGTGAATTGAAGTGAATTGAATTGGGTAAGCTAAAATTGTCCGTAGTGTATGTGTGTGAATGAGTGTATGGGTGTTTCCCAGTGATGGGTTGCAGCTGGAAGGGCATCTGCTGCGTAAAACATATGCTGGATACGTTGGCGGTTCATTCAGCTGTGGCGACCTCAGATTAATAAAAGGACTAAGCCGAAAATAAAATGAATGAATGAATATTATATTATAATCACAATAAAGGTGATGATTTATTAATAACTGCATATATTGTTCATATGTATAAAAAAAACATAATATTTTGCCCATAGTGCCAAGTTTCCTGGCAGGTAATGCAATACTTAAAAAAAATCCCTGGTAACACTTTATAATAACCTCATACTGTGAATCATTTACTAAGCATTAGCATCTAGTGAATTCATTATTTGTCAAGCATTACCTCTACATTAATAAACATTAGTAAGCAGTTCATAATGTGCTTAATAATTAAGTACTTTCATAATTTGTGACTGGTTGATTTTTCATTACTAAATTAAGTATTACATTATTTACAAACCATTTGTATTTAAGAGTAGTTGGAGGTTTTTAAGATCATTCCGAATGAGTTAGTAAATGATTAATAAACTATTCAAATTAACATTATATTATTCAGGCATATAGTAATGGTTAATTTGTATGTTAATAAATGCTTTATTAACTCAACTTCATCCAGTTTTGTGACCTAATCTAAAGTGAGGACTACTTATGCTTTAAAAATACCGTATAAATGACAATTAAAGGCTCAGTATCAACTGAACAATAAATCTTTGCAATCTTATCTAAAAAGTAAAATTACTGTAGAGTTTAAACATTGCTGAATAACAGGAGTGTCAAAATACAACATAAAACTGGATAAAACAACAATATAATCAGTTAACAATATAATATGATGCAATGTTTAAACTGTACAATCATTTTATTTTAGATAAAGTTGCAAAGATTTATTTTTTATTTGATACTGTTTCTTTTGTGTATCTTTAAATGAATAGAATTTTTTTTTTCTGTTTAGAATTTAACTGAGCCTTTAATTGTCATTTATGCAGGATTTATAAAGCATAAGTAGTCCTCACTTTAGATTAGGTCACAAAACTGCATGAAGTTGAGTTAATAAAGCATTTATTAACATACAAATTAACTATTAGTATAAGCCTGAATAATAAGATATATAAACGTTAATTTTAAAAGTTTATTAATCATTTACTAACTCATTCTGAATGATCTTAAAAATAACCAACTATGCTTAAATAACTAGCTTGTAAATAATGTAATACTTAATTTAGTAATGAAAAATAAATCATTAACAAAGTATGAAAGTACAGCTGTTAAGCGCATTATAAATGTGGATGTAAGTCAAGAATACAGCATTTGTAGCTGCAGTTATAAACTGCTCACAAACGTTTATTAATGTAGAGTTAATGCTTAACAAATAATGATTTAACTATTTGCTTATGCTTAATAACTGTTCATAGTGTGTAGTTATTATAAAGTGTTACTAAATCCCTTTGTAATTCATTCATTCATTTTTCCTCAGCTTAGTCCCTGATTTATCAGGGGTTGCCAAAGCGGAATGAACCACCAACTACTTTGGCATATGCTTTACGGAGTGGATGCCAGCTAAATTGTCCGTACTGTATGTGCGTGAATGAATGTGTATTGGTGTTTCCTAGTGATGGGCTGCAGTTAGAAGGGCATCTGCTGTGTAAAACACGCTGGATATGTTTGCGGTTCATTCCACTGTGGCGACCCCAGATTAATAAAAGGACTAAGCAGAAAAGAAAATTGTTATATTATATTATATTATATTATATTATATTATATTATATTATATTATTTTATATTATATTATATTATATTATATTATATTATATTATATTATATTATATTATATTATTTTATATTATATTATATTATATTATATTATATTATTTTATATTATATTATATTATATTATATTATATTATATTATATTATTTTATATTATATTATATTATATTATATTATATTATATTATATTATATTATATTATATTATATTATATTATATTATATTATATTATATTATGGCGGCACAGTGGGTAGTGCTGTCGTCTCACAACAAGAAGGTCGCTGGTTCGAGCCTCGGCTGGGTCAGTTGGCGTTTCTGTGTGGAGTTTGCATGTTCTCCCTGTGTTCACGTGTTCACGTGGGTTTCCTACGGGTGCTCCGGTTTCCCCCACAGTCCAAAGACATGCGGTACAGGTGAATTGGGTAAGCTAAATTGTCTGTAGTGTATGTGTGTGAATGAGTGTGTATGGATGTTTCCCAGAGATGAGTTGCAGCTGTAACATCTATAACACATGCTGGATAAGTTGGTGGTTCATTCGGTTTATAAAGGGACTAAGCCGAATGAATATTATATTATATTATATTATATTATATTATATTATATTATATTATATTATATTATATTATATTATATTATATTAATTATATTATATTATATTATATTATATTATATTATATTATATTATATTATAGTAGAAACATATCTGTCATAAGACAGTGTTGCTACAATTTACAATGCCTAATGCCACACACTCTGCTCCCTTTCTTCTAATCATCACGCAATTTTTGATCACAGTTTCTCCCAAATGAATCATTTGACCAGAGCACCAAAAATGCTGATTCTGCATTTTTCTAAAACGTGCTATTCATCTGATTGTAGGCAAGGTGGTGGACACATGCGGCTGCATCCTGTGCTAAAAAACGCTCCATTTCAAATATATGAGCCAAATGTCTATGGAGACGAACAGAGGAACAGAGCAGCTCTCTGTGCGGCAACTTCCGTTACTAAAATTAACTGTATTTTTTCAATAGCCTTTGATTCTTGTATTGATGTGACAGTGCCTGGTTTTCTCCACAGCCTCTATTCATCTTAGATTAATCCAGGAAAGATCTAAAAGTTGACAGGATGTGAGATCATTTCAGGCTGAACTTCATCCGCCACATGCTGAGCTGTTAAAACTATAAAGTAAATTACTGTAAAAGTGACATTAGAGTCACGTTAAATGTGGATAATTGTAAATAATAAGGTAAATGTGGATCAATTTGATCACTGCACTGTAAAAAAATGTCTGTGATTTCAACGGTAAAAGTGCTATGGTAAAAATACATAACATGGTTAACAGTAAGTTTCCTTTATATATACCGTGAATTGACTTTTCCCAGAATTCCCTGCCTGACACTTTACTTTTTATGCTTTGTTTTACATAACCATATGGTTGTGTTTTTGTTTGTGTAACAAAGGATATGGTGTGTAGATGTTGGGAAACCCAACAGTCAGCTTTATCAAATAAACTGAGTGTAGTCAGCTCAAAATTGACTGAAAGTTACTTGAACTCTTTATTAAAAGAGTCTCTAAATTAACTCTTTGAAAAGAGTTTTGAACTCAGTGTTGAAGGTAATGAGTTAATTAAATACCTCATTACTTCAACTTAAATGGAGTGAGTTCACAGTACTCGTATAGATTAGTTTTTTTTCGTAGCAATCGGTTTTCTCAAACGGTTTGAGTTGCATTAACATAGTGGGTTTTACAGAACTCAGTTGGTTTGAGTTCTCTTCATTTATTGGGTTTTATTGTGCTCAAATTGCTTCTTTTACTCAAATGGATTAAGTTCACAGTACTCTTTAGGATTAGTTTTTGTACTTAAACGTTTTGTTGCAATCGGTTTCCTCAAATGGTTTGAGTTACTTTAACTTTTTGAGTTTTACAGTGTAGTTCTCCAAAAAATGGTGCATTAACATTATAAATGACTGAAATGTGGTTGTTTACTGTAAAAATTAGGAATGTATTTAATGATTTGTACTGTATTTTTAACGGTAAAATACTGGCAACCTCAGCTGCTGTTTTTTTTTTGCCATAAAGTTTATGGATTTCTAACAGTGTAAACATTTGCTTTGTTTTCTCGGAAGACTACAATTTAAATGTGCAGTTTAAGTCATCATTTTTAGCCCCCCTGTTTATTTTTTTTCTCCAATTTTTGTTTAACGGAGAGAAGATTTTTTTTTCAACTCATTTCTAAACATAATAGTTGTAATAATTTATTTCCAATAACTCATTTATTTTATCTTTGCTATGATGACAGCACATAATATTTGACTAGATATTTTTCAAGACACTTCTATACAGCTTAAAGTGACATTTAAAGGCTTAACTAGGTTAATTAGGTTAACTAGACAGGTAAGGGTAATTGGGCAAGTTATTGTATAATGATGGGGCTAATAAGTTTGACCTTAAAATGGTTATTAAAAATTTAAAAACTGCTTTTATTCTAGCCGAAATAAAACAAATAAGACTTTCTCCAGAAGAAGAAATATTATCAGACATACTGCAAAATTTTCCTTGCTCTGTTAAACATAATTTGGGAAATATTTAAAAAAGAAAAAAAATTCAAAGGGGGGCTAATAATTCTGACTTCAACTGTATTTATTGGTTTCAGTTAAATGAGTAAAGATAATTTAGTCAGCTTTTGGGAATAGATGACCTGTAAGTTAACAGACACGGGCTAAAACAAACACAATTCCTAAATTCTGATTTCAATTACTATGAACACTTATTTGCACTTTGTAAACAAAGAAAATCAGACATAAAAGGTCACAATTCTGGCATACTTTTAAATCATATTCATGACATAAACTATTGAAATTAATATTAAGGCCCAAATTGTATTTTACTAAGTCAAAATGGTGATTCTACAGCCTGATCTCACGAGAAAACATAAGTATTTTACGTTTTGTCAGTTTAGTGGCTAAATCGTACGAGTTCAGTCGTACGAAATTGTATAATTTTAAAAAGGAGGCGTGACACCTAACCCAACCCCTAAACCCAACCGTCATTGGGGGATGAGCAAATCGTACTAAATTGTACTAATTAGATTGTACGAATTCGTATGAATTAGCCACTAAATCAAAAAGTTACGAATTGCCGTGAGATTGTGTTGGATTTTAAATGTCATAACCATGAAATAAAAGTTAAAATTATGGCCTTAAAACAAAAAAAATATGGCATACTGTACTTTTTATAGTCATAATCATTGCATAGTCAAATGAAAATTTTGACTTTTAAATGTCATAATCATGAAATAAAAAGTTGAAATGATTAAGAGTTAAGAATTTAGTTATGATGTAGCTTTTATAAATAATTGCATAGTCAAAACGAATGACTTACAAAGTGAAAATTGTGATTTTAAAAGGTAAAAGAAAGTTGTGATTATGATTTTAAATGTTAAAATTAAAATATCTGAGTCATAATAATGGCAAAAAGACACAATAATAACTTTAAAAGTTATAAGTGTTAGATAAGTGTTAGATTAAATAGTTACTTTAAACGTGTGTAAAAAAAAAAAAAAAAAGCATGAGCGAAAAACGCCCCAATGTACACAGACCTTAAAGTCCACATGAACTGGAAGCTGCGACCATTTTTAAAAAAATTTCGTATTGTGACTACAGAAACGGAATATTAAAAGAGAAAACAGTGGGCATGGCTTGTTTTCCTGCTGCGAGCTGAATGGATGTAGTAAAGTAGGCATTTAATTCAGAAAGATTGCTATTTTAAACAGACCTCCTCACCATTTATTGAAATTACTAGAATAGGAATTTAGTTATGACGTAGCTTTTATAAATAATTGCATAGTCAAAATGATGACTTACAAAGTAAAAATTGTGACTTTAAATGGTAATAGAAAGTTGTGATTTGATTTAAAAGGTTTAAACGAACATATCGGAGTCATCTTAATAACAAAAAGAAACAAATAAGACTTTCAAAGTTACAATTGTTTGATTAAAAAGTAAAAAGCATGACTTTAAATGTTGAAATTGTGACTTATGTGTAAAGCAGAATTAAGTGATGAATAGTACAGGTGATGACATGCATGAGTCCAAATTATGACGTTAAAAGTCCTAATTAAAAGATATAAAAAGTTTCAATTATGAAATTATGAAAATTAGTTGAAACTGCAGCTTTAAAAGTTGCAGGTGAATATGATAAACTTAAGTCAAAACTGAGATTTCGACAACTAAATATACATTAACAGTCATAATTCTGAGATTAAAAGCCAAAATTGACAAGCATTTTTTTATTTTCGTGATTATTTCATAGTCAAAATGATGACTTTAATTATATGATAAAGTCTAGATAATGATCTAAAGATCTAAATTAACATCTCAATGAGTCATTTAAATGACAAAAATATACAATTATGCTGTAAGTCATAAATTAGGACTTCAAAAAAAGTCATAATTAGATCAAATAAATTATCAATAGATGAATATATAGACACGATTATGACATTTAAGTTAGTAGATAAAAAGTTCACAATTTTGTTTAAAAAAATCTTCATTATGTGATGTATATGATGTGACAATTACAAATTAACATTTACATTTACATTTAGTCATTTAGCAGACGCTTTTATCCAAAGCGATTTACAAATGAGGACAAGGAAGCAATTTACACAACTATAAGAGCAGCAGTGAACAAGTACTATAGACAAGTTTCAGGTGTTAAGACACACTTGAGTCATTTATGGCAAAAAGTCCAGTTTATGACTTTAAAAGCCTCAATTAACAGAGAATAGCTTAAAATAGGAGTTTGAAACTGTGACAAAAAGTTTTGAATATGTTATACTAAAGTCATAAATGAGATAACATTAAAATTATGACTAAAATTCATAATTCTGAAATAAAAATTGTGTAATTATGATATACTAATTTAAAATCAACTTTAAAAATGTTAAAATTATGACTCACTACATTAAAACGGTGGCATTAAAAGTTTTTATGAGGTGTAAAGTTACATAAATTACTAAAAGTTGACATTATGGCATAATTTGCTGTAATTATGACTTTAAAAAAATCTAAATCAACTTATTATTCTGATTTTGGGTGTAATAAATTAAGCTGTTTTCCTCATAGTTTCCTCATAGTTAACCATATGTTATAATTATGACTTGAGCAAGTAATAATTTTGACTTTTTATGCCTGATTTGCTTATCTTACATGACAGCAATTGGCTTCCACAGCTAACAAACCCCTAAAAATGCGGCCAGTACTTAGTTCACATTATTACTGAATATAGGGCAAGAGCATCTCCTTTTCCTCTTGTAGCAAGGAAGATTTCTAGTAAGAATGCTGTTTTCCAGGGCAGGATGACAGAATGGGATGCAGACAGAAAGCAGTCCATTAGTGGTGAGCCACAAAGAGCAGCGGGCCATTGAAAGAGACTGTCTGTCAGCAGAAGAAAGGCCTCTGTGTGAAGGGTCAGAGCAAAGTCCTTCACAATAAACTCCAGACCTGTTCCCAGGACATACACACCACACAATCTGATTCACACATCACGCTCCATGTGCTCTATCACATGCCAAAAAGCCAACAACAAATGGTACTAATATACGCTTACTGTGTTGTTGCGATTCTAATAAAAATAATAATGTAATATAATGTAATATAATATAAAGGACAATGCAGTGGCGCAGTAGGTAGTGCTGTTGCCTCACAGCAAGAAGGTCGCTGGTTTGAGCCCCAACTGGGTCAGTGGGTGTTTCTGTGTGGAGTTTGCATGTTCTCCTTGCGTTCGCGTGGGTTTCCTCCAGGTGCTCCGGTTTCCCCCACAGTTCAAAGACATGCGGTACAGGTGAATTGGGTAAGCTAAATTGTCCATAGTGTATGAGTGTGAATGAGTTTGTGTGGATGTTTCCTAGAGATGGGTTACGGCTGGAGGACATTCTGCATGATTGGAAACACATATAGTGAACAACTTTTTTATAAAACTTCAAAAAAGGGGTTCAACCTGCAGAAATAATAATTTATCGGCTGAAAAATATCAGCCCTAATTTTGTTATCAGACTGAAATTAATAAAATTAAAAAGGCCATTTATCAGCCGATATCGATATGGTCACCGATATATTTTTGTACATCTCAAGATATAATATAATATAATATAATATAATATAATATAATATAATATAATATAATATAATATAATATAATATAATATAGGGATGCATCAACATGAAAATTTTGACCGATATGGTAACCGATAATTCTGTAGATTTGTCAGCCGATAGTCGATATTTTAGCAGATAAAAATATATATATTTATAATTTTTATGCATGATTGCAACTACATACAATGAACAAATGATTTAATTTTAAAACTTAATGTTTGAATTGATCTATTTGACTATTCTTTTCTATAGCCTACCTTCTTTTATATAAATAAAATCGACTGCCTAACACAAAAAGACATAAATAAAGCAACCAAGTCACAATATATATTAACTCAAATCAAAATATCAGTAAAATAATAAAACAGTGGCAGGCAGCGAGCAAATGAAGTGGTTCAACCTGCGGAAAAAATTATTTACTGGTTTAAAAATATCCGCCTAATTTTATTGTCAGACCAACTTTCTTTTAAAATCAACTGCCTGACAAAAAAAAATTTAAACACAAATAAAGGCAGAACATGCAAACTCCACACAGAAACGTCAACTGACCCAGCCGAGGCTCGAACCAGCGACCTTCTTGCTGTGAGGCGACAGCACTACCTACTGCGCCACTGCGACGCCCTATAATATAACATAATATAATATAATATAATATAATATGTCAGACAGTGATTTATTTTTTTATAAATCATTAAAATATTGGTTTGTGGGATGCAACAAGTACCCCACACAATGATTTTGTCAAATATTTGCTTAAATATTTAATATTTATTGTTTATTTGTGATATAAATAAACAGAGCTCATATAATATGCAATTGAGTTTTCTCAATTCAAATGAGTAGAGACTAATTTATATTTCACAATTTAACAAGTGCACCAAATATCACAATAAATCTATCCAACGGTTATTACATATACACAGCATGATAATTACACAGCTATTTTACAGCCACAATGTCAATTTATATCAAGGATGACAGTGAAATTGATAAAAAATATCATTTGTATAATGTAAAATAAGAGTGTTACAGCACAGTAGCACAGAGAAACAATATCATTGGATATATCCAACTAATGAATCAAAGAAATGTTGACAGATTTAAATAATGTGATCATTTAAAGCAGCAGAGCAATAAACATAATATGTGCACTGGTGTGTATGATAACAGTTACAGGTATATTTATGTCCTTTTTGTAAGCGAGGCCTTAGAGTAGTAAAATTAATCAGCATTTAGAGTCTGAACTGGTTATATAATATTAATTACAATCGTTCACAAATTGTGTTACATAATGCTTAGCCTTATTTTGGCTAGACATGCCGTTGGTTACGCATTAGTATCTTTTTTGGTATAAAATCAAAGATCATTCGACTATTGGATTATTTCAGAGTTTTACTTATTTACGTGTAATACATCTGGTAATATCAATATGCAAACAACTTCATCTAATATGTGTATTTGCATTATTTCTTGATTATTTTCAATAGAATTTTAACAAAATTTAATATAATAGAATTTTTCAAGGAGGAAAACACTGTTCAAAATTAGGCAGTTTCTGAGATCAATAACTGTGTATTTTGTATTACTATTTTAATTTGACAAATATTAATCAGATGTTTTCAATAACAATAACTTTGCAACATTATGGTTTTTATTGTGTTTTTGATCAAATAAATACTCACTATAAGCATTAAAACAAAGAAATTTAACACCAATAGGTTGACGATGAACAATACCCCATCATTTATTATTAGTTAGTATTAGCTAATGCTAAATCCAAATATGTAATAACAGATGTCAAAACCGAAGTTATATCTGTTAACATTAGTTTCTCCATTGTGAACTAACATGAATATGAACATATTTGCATATATATGGTAAAAATCTATTAGTCTGCTTTAGTTAAAAAAGTGAGTAAACCCATTGCTTTTAAAGCGATTAGTTGACATTACTTTAAAAAGTGAGTAAACCCATTGCTTTTAAAGCGATTCGTTGACTTTACTTAAATAGTGAGTAACCCTATTGCTTTTAAAGCAATTAGTCGTTTTTGATTAAATAGTGAGTAAACCCATTGCTTTTAAAGCGATTAGTCGACTTTACTTAAATAGTGAGTAAACCCATTGCTTTTAAAGCGATTAGTTGAATTTACTTAAATAGTGAGTAAACCCATTGCTTTTAAAGCGATTAGTCGACTTTACTTAAATAGTGAGTAAACCCATTGCTTTTAAAGCGATTAGTTGACTTTACTTAAATTGTGAGTAAACCCATTGCTTTTAAAGCGATTAGTCGACTTTACTTAAATAGTGAGTAAACCCATTGCTTTTAAAGCAATTAGTCGACTTTACTTAAATAGTGAGTAAACCCATTGCTTTTAAAGCGATTAGTTGACTTTACTTAAATAGTGAGTAAACCCATTGCTTTTAAAGCGATTAGTTGACTTTACTTAAATAGTGAGTAAACCCATTGCTTTTAAAGCGATTAGTTGACTTTACTTAAATAGTGAGTAAACCCATTGCTTTTAAAGCGATTAGTTGACATTACTTTAAAAAAATGAGTAAACCCATTGCTTTTAAAGCGATTAGTTGACATTACTTAAATAGTGAGTAAACCCATTGCTTTTAAAGCAATTAGTCGACTTTACTTAAATAGTGAGTAAACCCATTGCTTTTAAAGCGATTAGTTGACTTTACTTAAATAGTGAGTAAACCCATTGCTTTTAAAGCGATTAGTTGACTTTACTTAAATAGTGAGTAAACCCATTGCTTTTAAAGCGATTAGTTGACATTACTTTAAAAAGTGAGTAAACCCATTGCTTTTAAAGCGATTCGTTGACTTTACTTAAATAGTGAGTAACCCTATTGCTTTTAAAGCAATTAGTCGTTTTTGATTAAATAGTGAGTAAACCCATTGCTTTTAAAGCGATTAGTCGACTTTACTTAAATAGTGAGTAAACCCATTGCTTTTAAAGCGATTAGTTGAATTTACTTAAATAGTGAGTAAACCCATTGCTTTTAAAGCGATTAGTCGACTTTACTTAAATAGTGAGTAAACCCATTGCTTTTAAAGCGATTAGTTGACTTTACTTAAATTGTGAGTAAACCCATTGCTTTTAAAGCGATTAGTCGACTTTACTTAAATAGTGAGTAAACCCATTGCTTTTAAAGCAATTAGTCGACTTTACTTAAATAGTGAGTAAACCCATTGCTTTTAAAGCGATTAGTTGACTTTACTTAAATAGTGAGTAAACCCATTGCTTTTAAAGCGATTAGTTGACTTTACTTAAATAGTGAGTAAACCCATTGCTTTTAAAGCGATTAGTTGACTTTACTTAAATAGTGAGTAAACCCATTGCTTTTAAAGCGATTAGTTGACATTACTTTAAAAAAATGAGTAAACCCATTGCTTTTAAAGCGATTAGTTGACATTACTTAAATAGTGAGTAAACCCATTGCTTTTAAAGCAATTAGTCGACTTTACTTAAATAGTGAGTAAACCCATTGCTTTTAAAGCGATTAGTTGACTTTACTTAAATAGTGAGTAAACCCATTGCTTTTAAAGCGATTAGTTGACTTTACTTAAATAGTGAGTAAACCCATTGCTTTTAAAGCGATTAGTTGACATTACTTTAAAAAAATGAGTAAACCCATTGCTTTTAAAGCGATTAGTTGACTTTACTTAAATAGTGAGTAAACCCATTGCTTTTAAAGCGATTAGTTGACATTACTTTAAAAAAATGAGTAAACCCATTGCTTTTAAAGCGATTCGTTGACGTTACTTTAAAAAGTGAGGAAACCCAATGCTTTTAAAGCGATTAGTTGACAAAAAGTGAGTAAACCCATTGCTTTTGAAGCAATTAGTTGACTTAAAAAGTGAGGAAACCCATTGCTTTTAAAGCGATTAGTTGACTTTACTTAAAAAGTGAGTAAACCCATTGCTTTTAAAGCGATTAGTTGACTTTACTTAAATAGTGAGTAAACCCATTGATTTTAAAGCGATTAGTTGACATTAAAAAGTGAGTAAACCCAATGCTTTTAAAGTGATTAGTTGACTTTAAAAAGTGAGTAAACCCATTGCTTTTAAAGCGATTAGTTGACATTATTTTACAAAGTGAGTAAACCCAATTCTTTTAAAGTGATTAGTTGACTTTACTGAAATAGTGAGTAAACCCATTGCTTTTAAAGCGATTAGTTGACATTACTTAAAAAAGTGAGTAAACCCAATGCTTTTTAAGTGATTAGTTGACTTTAAAAAGTGAGTAAACCCATTGCTTTTAAAGCGATCAGTTGACTTAAAGTGAGTAAACCCAATGCTTTTCAAGCGATTAGTTGACATTACTTTAAAAAGTGAGTAAACCCATTGCTTTTAAAGCGATTAGTCGACTTTACTTAAATAGTGAGTAAACCCATTGCTTTTCAAGCGATTAGTTGACATTACTTTAAAAAGTGAGTAAACCCATTGCTATTAAAGCGATTAGTCGACTTTACTTAAATAGTGAGTAAACTTATTGCTTTTAAAGCGATTAGTTGAAATTACTTTAAAAAATGAGTAAACCCATTGCCTTAAAATTATCAAGTGAATGAACTATGTACATAATTATAAAAATCATATTAAGTAAACTTAACCATTACAAGTTACAGTGTATTTACTCACTAACTTGATGCTTTTAAGGCAATGGGTGTACTCACTTTTTGTTTTAAGTAAGGTTACTAAACGATTTTTTCAATGTATATTAACATTAACAAAATGCTGTAAAATGCTGTAATGCTGTAAAATATATTGCTAGTTGTTACTTCAAGTTAGTCAACATAATAATTGAAATGAAACGCATGAAATTTAAAAATTAAAAGTGAAATGTAAATAAACGAAGCATAGTAATTCTACTGTTACTATAATATAATGTAATATTTTAATATTTAATAACCTAATATTTTATCCACATCACCTTCCCCTATTTAGAGAAACCATATACATGGATTTCATAACCTCCTCCTCATCAATATCTCCAACAAAAAAAAAAAGATTTATTGGATTTACTAAATATTTTTAAGGAAAGTGTTTGCAAACAATTTATATGGGCTGAATTTAAACAAACAAGTTAAGTTGAACGTTACTAAGTTATTTTGTTTGTTTAAGTTCAGCCCATATAAATTATTTGCAACCACTTACCATAATTTTTTTGTAAATCCAATGAATTAGCCCATATCAGTTGTTTGTTACCACTTTCTTGCAGTAATTGCAATGTAGTTAATTCAATGAATAATTTTTTCAGTGTGCAGAGTGAAAACGTGTATCATTAAACTGATTCTGTCAAACCACATCAGTCAATCTGGCACAGCCATCCTCATATATCAGTCCCAACAAGTCCAAAAAAACAAAAAAAAAACTGCAATAATGCCCAAAAACCCCAATGTTTAAAAAAAGAAGAGTAAACTCACCATCCTGAACTCCCTCCAGTGATGAGCTGTGCCTAAATCCTGTCTCTTCCCTGCGAAACAAGCCTAAGGAGCAGTGAACTCCGACTGCGCTCCGCTCTCCAGGAGGCCTTTGTCCCTCACTCAGTTACGGATCAGCGGGCGAGTGGCATTCATTCACTGCATCATTGGCTCTCTCTCTCTCTCCCCGACCCGGGACTCCTGCACGCTCCTAAGGTATAAGCTCCACCCCCCTTCCCGAAACCCCTTCCCAACCGCTGTGGAGGATTTTACATAAGCACCATCCTCCCACTAAACCAGCATTCTCCTACTCAACATGGCTTACGCAAGCAAAATACTTGCAAGAAAAACGGTGACGAAAACCCCAACAATCCATAATCCTGTTCACTGTATCACATAAGAGCATTAGGGATGTCGAATTGCATGTCAAAGCACAGCTGCATTCTTTAAAGGGATAGTTCACCCCCCAAAAAATGAACATTCTGTCATCATTTACTCATCCAAACCCCGATTGAGTTTATCTCTAATGCAGAACACGAAAATAATATGAAGAATCCAAAATCAAACAAAAAGTACTAAGGGGTAGCTTTAATGTGTCTGTGCTCTTTGGGTAAGAGATTCATCAAAATAAACAGCAAAACCATAATAAAAACAAGTGGAAGAAGAAGAATTGTTTGGAGACGGGTCGTCAGTGATGTGTTTATAAAAGTGCCGCAACAAAGGTTTTTTTTCGTTTCTTTACGATAAGATTTCCGTTTCTAACACGCGACAAAACATCACTACAATATTATGGACTAAAAGATCTGTTGTAATTGCTGCACTTCGAATGAAAACATGTAAACACCTTAATCAAACTATTACTCTTGTGTAGGATTTTCGACACATTTTGTGACAGGATAGTCTATACCAGGGGTGTCAAGCGTACGGATCAGGCCTGCAAACGAATTTAATGCGGCCCACGTGATGATTCGGTAAAGTATAAAAATGAGCTGCAATAATTCAATAAAAGACACTGCTGTTCCAATTGTGTCCACTGGATGGCGCAATAGCAAACTGTTAATTTCATCCCATCCAGAAGCCTGAATCGGCGTCAGTTTGACAGCCTTCTCAGAGAGAAAGACCTCATCGATACCGTCATACCACACTGAGATGATCTCACGAGGAAATGTAACTATTTTACGTTTTGTCAGTTTAGTGGCTAATTCATAGAGTTCAGTCGTATGAAAATGTACCATTTGAAAAAGGAGGCGTGGCAACCAACCACACCCCTAAACCCAACCATTATTGATGGAATAGCAAATAGTACTAAATTGTTCGAATGAGATCGTATGAATTCATACAAATTAGCCACTTTGTTTGTTACTGCATATTTTTTGTGAGCAAGTTTTCTCTGTAATGAGCATAAATAAAAGAGAACTCTGATATTGAAGTGCTGGTGAAAGCTAAAAGATGCCAGTCATCAGGAGTCAAATAAACTATGCAACCCCACGTAAAGTGCTGCATGAGACACCCAGATATAATTCTGCAAACATCCCAAGTCTCCTGGAAGTTCCGGGAGTGTCCCACATGTGCATAGAGCCTTTCAGATGCCCGCAAACGAATGATAATCTACCGGAAATTGCATGTCTCACACCCCTCACAAAATATGTTGCACACCCCTCTCTCTCCCCACCTTTCTCCGCATACGTTGTGACACACTCCCCCCCCCCCCCCTCTTCAAATACATCGCGCAACAACCCCCCACACGCTCAACAAATACGTCAAGCACACCCCCCCCCCACCCCCACCCGTTGTTTTTAAGTTACTTATACCATGATTTTACCAGTCTGGCCCACTTGTGGACAGATTTTACTCCATGTGGCCCCTGAGATAAAATGAGTTTGATGCCCCTGGTCTATACACACACGGCTGTTTGATGCTTTTCTCTGCACCTATTAAGTCTCTGCATCTACAGAGAAATGCGGAGGTTTTTCCCCTCCCATTCGGCACGCGGTATCAAAAATTCCATTTCAAACAACTCTTCCAGCAGTTTTTCGAATCCAATATCTCATTCGTCATGTGGGGCATGCATGAAATGTTCCTGAATGAAAGTGAAAGTGCCAAACTGCAGTTAAAGTCGACAAATAAAAAATGAAACTAAATTGCACGAAACTCCAGAGGAAAAGAGTGAACATCGAATTATGTGCTATAACATGTAAAACTGGATCATGAAAGGAAAATTCAAAAAGCAGCTCATGTAAACACCTTGATCATATTATTGTTTTATTCAGATTAAGGCAAATAATTTAATGACTGATGTCCATGTAAACGTCACTGTCTATGATCCCTGCGTCTGTGTTGCCACTGTGAAAATCAGCGCGTGCATGTACTCCCCTTTTCATGCAAACCCTTCTCTCTTTCACCACTCAACACTCAAAACAAAGCTGGACTCACCCACTTTCCTCACTTCTTTCAAACTAGAGGTGTGAAAACACCCTGCTGAGACAGGGGGGTTTCATGGCCCGTTACAGAATAGTCATACCAATAAAGGCTTTTTAATATTTTTCCCAATATTTTGAAGAATGTTGGAAAGCAGCGGATATATTTTTCTGTCCAAATGTTTAGAAATATCTCGCATTCAAAAATGCTTAATGGAAATGCCAAAATGCATACTGTACATGTGGAAAATGCACATAAAAAATGTATTTGTACAACATAATTTTTTTTTGTCCGATAAGGAAAAATGTGCATTAACTAAGACTCGCATTCACCAAATTTATTTGCATATACACATCAAAAAACTAATTTACCCAAAGATATGATAATAAAAACAACACAGGCTCATTGTGAATACGTAGCCCTGTATATATTTCTGGAGAGATTGAATTATGTAGCTAGAGGTACATATGGCTGCATTTCGACTTTTAAACGAATGCTACGGGGCGGTAAGATGCTGCAGATGGCTTCCGTTTCTTTTCACGCTTACCAGCTGACCGCTTACCTTTGAATGGACGCCTTTTCCACTGTCACCAGTTTGCCCAGTGGCTTGTTACGTATGTCAGCGGACTTGAGACACAGAAAGAAGTTGATCATGACAACGGGGTTCAAGTCTGGCGAAGAACGGTTCCAGAAAGCAGGCAAAAAATAAAATAAACAAGTATATAACCATGTGAAAACGTGGTAAGATCTGAAAACATGGTAAAAATCAGGCGGCCACGAGGGATTTTCTTTTTCTGGATTGCTTTTGAAAACATTGTCGGTAAAGTTTAGGGAAGGCGGTGGGCGCTGGTCAATCAGTGCTTTTTAAAACACTATCGGTTGGGTTTAGGAAAGGAGGTGGGTGGGGGAATCGGTCAGACGGTCGATCGGTCGGTTGGTCAATCAACAGCGGCCTCTGGTGAATTTACGCGAGAAGAGCAGGCACGCATAGCACTCGCGAGAAAAATTTGAGAACTCAAAAAACATACATCCTGGGACGAATTCCGCTCTCTCCAGAAATGTATGCAGGGGTATGTATCAATAAAGAGCCTGGGTTGTAAAAAATGGGCGCGATGAGACAACATTATTGGACAACACATACACTGTAAAAAAAATTCAGGGTTCCACACAATTTATTCATGTTGTCCCAACACAAATTCCTTAAATTAACGTAACTAATTTAAGTAGATTGAACATAAAACAATCAAGTCTCCCAAAAAAATCTCTAGAATTGTGTTGTTTTAGCTCATATTATGTAAGTAGTTTCAACAAGAGGCAAAAACCTTTTTGTTTGAGTGTAGTGAAGTGTAGTAAAACATCTGAAATGTTGTTTTGGTTGTTCTAAAATCCCTCAGCCAAAGTCTACAATCAAAGTGGTTCAGTATTATTATCTCCACTGCGCGTTCATTGCATTTCGTCTTCTGAGGTGCTAATGATTTATTATAAGATAAACTGTCAACACTAGCTTCTTCTGTTACAGAAAATTGCATGTTTCTTTTTGATATTTGGCACCAGGCTATCATAAAGTAAAGATTTTGTTCTCCCTGACTCTTTGAATGGAAACGGTGCTTTATTCACAAATGTTTTATGCGAAAGCAATCTCACTGCAATTCGTAACTTTGATTTAGTGGTTAATTCGTATAAATTCATATGATCTAATTTGTACTATTCATCAAAAATCATTTACTCATCCACCAATGATGGTTGGGTTTAGGGGTGGGGTTGGGTGTCACACCTTCTTTTTAAAGTCATACATTATCATAGGACGAATTCGTCCAAATTTGCCACTAAACTGACAAATCGTAAAATACTTGATATAAGGCTGGGTATTCCAGTTTTAAATCTCATCTTTGGATAAAAACCTAGGCATTGACTTTCATTATATGCTTTTGTGTTCCGATGTGAATGGTTGCCTTTTTCCAACATTGTTAAGAATATCTTGTTTTGTGAACGAAAAACAGAAATCATAAACGTTTACAACCACTTGAGTTTGGAAATATTCATTATTGGATGATCTCTTTAATGCTGGAATATGAGATGAATATATACAGTAACAGGAGTAAACGCAGCTCATCAAAAAAATGTGGCTGATTGGAGAAGTGGAAATATAAATAGTTTGTTTTTCAGGAAGGGAAAACCCAGCAGCACTTTTTAAAGCTTATTAACCAAAGCTGTGGATGGGACAATAGTTTCAGTTGTTCAGCGTAGACTTTCAATTCCTCCGTCTTTGGACTTGGCACAGTTGCCAGTTGGGGTAGTGGTGGGGGTGGGGTGGATGTATGTTTGTGCTGAATTTAAATGTGTGCAAGTTCTGTTTAATAAAAAAATTAAGGCTGAAGGCTTTTTTGAGTGGAAACCCTCATTTAAGGTCTAAATAGACTGAACCCTGATTTGACTAGTTGTGTAAGTAACAAATTACAAATACTCAAACTACTAAAATTGAGTAGTTTTTCTTACAAAGTGTAATTTACTAAGTTGTTATAAAATCGTGAACTTTTAGTGTAGTATCAGTACTTTTACTCTACTACTTTCCTTCAACCTGCAGTCCCTACATTATTGTTTTCTTGTCTATGAGGATTGGCTATGTATAAAATAGAGTCCTGCGATAACTGTCCAATCAAATCCCACATGAAAAGTAAATCGCTTCATACTATACTACCTTAAAAAACTACCTTTATAAGTGTAGCAGAGACTGTTTATAGATTGGATGTCACTGATGAGAAAATGAAGGATGTCGACTGTATGATTGCTGAAATCGTTAACAGTCTTAAACAATAACTAAATGCACTACAGAATGTTTCGTTTACACATCCCTGCACGAATTGCATCTAAACACATCAGCCTTTCATATCATAGTAATCACTAATTAATACCCTTGAGTACTTTAAAAGTACTCTACTTTTAAAAGACCTGTAATGGGTGTGACAGACAATGGAGACCTCCAAAACATGCAGTGTTGGTGGTCCTCCTGGAATGTGGTTGAGAAACACTGCTCTAAGACAGGGGTGTCTAAAATAATTAGCTCAAACCCTTATTAAACACACCTGAACCAGCTAATCAAGGTCTCCGGGTTCACTAAAAAACATCAAGAAAGGCGATTTAAAGCTGAACTCTGCAAGACATTGGTCTTCCAGAAGCAGGATTGGACACCGGCTCAAAATACAACCAAGTTATGTGTCAGAGAAGTGCCCATAAGCTCCTATCAGCTCCGACCGGACAGGATTTCATTGGTAAGAAGAGTGCAGTACAACCTCAATAAGACAGTGTATGTTCTGTTACATGAGTATAGTCAGGTGCACTGGAGGGAAACACTGTGGTATAATGTTGGTTATACAGACCCACAACAACACACTGGCCATCTGCATGGCCTTCAGCCAAATGTAGACTGAGCGGTCTCTTTTTCTATTTTCTTTAGGTTTACTCCATTCAGACAGATTTTTGCCACAGGAAAAAGCTGTCCTGTTCTCTTACTTCCTGCTTTTACGAAATAAAAGGAGCCGATCTGATTTCTTGTTTAATTTTTATTTTACTCTTTCTAAGGGACTCGTTGTAAAGCTGGCAAGAAATCAGCAGAATTCACATGAATATGGCTCAATTTATATTTACGGTCTTCTTTTCCAATGAAAACCTAATTCAAATGCGTTCATACAGGTCAAATGATCTGAACATTTGGGGCTCTATTTTAACCGTCTAGGCGCAAAGTCTAAAACGCAGGGTGCAAAAGCATTAAGGGTGTGGTCGTATCAACTATTGCTATTTTAAGGATGGAAAAATATGCTCTGCGCTAAGGCGCATGGTCTAACAGGGTTGTGCTCATTCTCTTAATGAGTTATGGGCATGCCCGGATTGGCTAATCGGGAGGTCCGGGAGAATTCCCGGAGGGCCGGTCTGTTTTTTTGGCCGCTAGGGCCGGTGTCCCTAGCTGCTTGCACTCTCAGCAGTCGCACATTTTTCATTTATTTGACCATAGCCTTACTCTTCTTTATCATTATTTGCCGCAGCTCCGTTCTTTATTTATTTTCTCACAGCCCCATGAGCAAAATGCAGCCTGCAGGTTAATGATGAAGTAACATTCAACCCCAAACAGCGGCACCTTAATGAATATAAGAATTAGAATAATTTATATTAATGAATATTACACCTGCTTAATAAAAATCAGATGATTCACTACATTAATAAATCTGACATAATTTGATCAGAAATCTAAAAATAGAAAGTAATACTGTGGTTAAAAGAGTCTTATGATGCAATACTTTTTTTTCCCACACACTGACATAACAGTGCCATTGTGGTCCAGTGGCCAGCACGTTGTGTTTCGACGCCGCCGACCGGAGTTTGAACCTCACTTGAGTTTATATTTAGTTTATATATTATATTTAGAACCTCATTTATATTTAGTTTTTTTCTTCACTTTTAGTGTTAAGACATATAATATTGTTTGGGTTACTTATGTTTGTGTACATTTTTTTTTTGTGACCACCATTACAAAGGACTGGATATCTATAAAGAATTTTGCACAGAATATATATTCAGATCTTGCAGGAAAGGACATTGTGATGTTTTAAAGAATAGTGTTGGAGATTTAGCTACCCTTTAATGTTCTCATATTTATGAAAAACATTTGAAGTTCTAAAGCAGCTGTTTCCTTGAAAAAGACATGATAGTGTCATTAGAAACTAAATTGGAAACTACCTTAAAGTCAGTCGTGAACTGAGGTGGGCCAGTCTAAGCCTTAAAACTCCAGGGCTGAAAAGGAGTCCCACTCCGGCCCTGGTTATGGGTGTGTTTTGAGAATGAACCAATCAGAGTCTCATCTCCCATTCCCTTTAAGAGTCAGTTGCGTCGTGCCATGGCATATTTGCTATTTACATGGCGGACCTTGTAAGACAACTTTACACAGAAAATGCAGTCAGAAGTAGGTTGCGGTTTCCCAAAAATGTAGCCCTGGGCACATATCCTCAATACAACATAGGCTCATTCTGAAAACGTAGCCCTATATAGAATTCTGGAGATCGCGAATTATGTAGCCTGAAGAACGTATGGCTGCATTTCATCTTTAAAATGAACGATACAGGGCAGTATGACGCAGTTCCTTTTTGCAATAGCAGCTGACCGCATACCTCCATGTGGCTGGCTTTCCTGCTGTTAATAGTTTGTCCAGTTAGCTCACCATGTACATCGGCGGACTTGAGACACGATTGAGTTGAGGAGGAGTTGAGGCAGGCATGAATGACACTTGCGAGAGATATATGAGATCTCCAAAAGCGTACACTGTGGCCTCTGGTGGATTTGCGAAACAACAACTGCCAAAAACGTACCTCCTGGGAAATATTTCACGATCTCCAGAAAATATATATAGTATATATATATATATATATATATATATATATATATATATATATATATATATATATATATATATATATATATATATATATATATATATATATATATATATATATAGTATAGAGGTATGTTTTCAGAATGAGCCTGGGTTGCCTTAATAAGTCTGCGTTGCCTAAACCATACAGGACATTCTGAGGTGCAGTCAACCAATCCCACAATGCACCACAATAAAGTGTTTACCCATGATGCACTGTTAGAGTTTGTGTGCCGAATGAATTTCTACAAGATGGCGTCCACAACAGAATCTTATAAGTAAGTTTAGAAATAAATAAATGTTTATTTATTAAACGTGTATACATGACAGAAATCAAAATTCTTAGTTCATTACTAATAGACAGGCAGCACAGTGGCTCAGTGGTTCAGTGATTAGCCTCACAGCAAGAACGTCTCTGGTTTGAGTCCCGGCTGGGCTACAGTCCAAAGACATGGGCTATAGGTGAATTGGATGAACTAAATTGGCTTTCAAGAGTTCACAGTTAGCTGATGATTGATAATAAAAGCTTGCTTGGCAGGCTGTCCCAGGAGAGAGCCCTGTCTTTCTTCAAGACAAAGATATTGAGATAAGAAAACTCTGGTTATTTATAGTGAGTTAGGAATCATCTGACTGGGTAATCGATCATGAGCTGGTGCTGGAACAGCTGAGAACAATCATAAGCACGTGATCCTCTCGAAATTTGTTTATAAATAAACTTCACGTTGTGTGTGTGTGTGTGTGTGTGTGTGTGTGAATGAATGTGTATGGGTGCTTCCCGCTGAGTTGCGGCTCCGGGCATCCGCTACGCAAAACATATGCTGGAATAGTTGGCAGTCCATTCCCATGTGGCGACCTCTGATAAATTAGAGACTAAGCCGAAGGAAGATGAATGAATTACTAATGGACAGCTCGGTAAGTGTTAAATAATTATCACATTGTCTGACCAACAAGTTTGTTTTCAAGAGTTCACATTTAGCTGATAATTGATTATAAAGCTTGTTTGGCATGCTGTCCCAGGAAAGAGCCCTGAGCTCATAAGATCCTCGAGTGCGGGGCTCCCTCCCGTTTGCAAGGCGAGAGGGGAGTTTGACCTCAGGTAGATCTCGAGAACTCCCCTGCTGTAGTAGCTAATGAACAGATAGTGATTGCTCTTAAGAGATAACTACTTACTATGGTGCCGATTTGGATTAGTCAATTAACTTAAGATGCATGTTTTTGGACGGTGGGAGGAACCCAGGGGAAACCCACGTGAGCACAGGGAGAACGTGCAAACTCGGCACAGAAACATCGGCTGGCTTGGTAAGGACTAGAACCAGTGACGTTCTTGCTGTGAGGCAACAGTGCTAACCACTGGGCCACCGTGTCACCTATCTAGGAAAGGAGGAGGAGTAGGGGTGGAAGGGGCGATTCTTCATAACAAAGATGCTGTTATATGGAACTTGAGGTATTTATAGTGACTTAGGATTCGTCTGATTGGTGAATCATAAATTGAATAATGCGGGATCAGCCGCAAGCAATCATAAGCACGTGATCCTCTCGAAATTAGTTTATGAATAAACTTTATTTATTTTATTCAACCCACAAAGTGCAAACAAAATAGCAACACTTAGTGTAATCAATAAATTAACTTGTTTGTTTTCACTCCATTAAGTGGACTATTTTAGTGGACTAATGTAGAGAATAGTGAATGAGGGTATAAGGGCGGTGACTTACACCATATCTTTATGTTTCAAAGCATACGAATGGCAGTTTGTTGCTGATGTCACATCTTCATCAAAGCCTGAGTTAGCAGAGAAAGTTGATGATCAGAGTCATGGTACTAACAAAAATCTGATTGAACTGGTTTATTTTTGTCAACTCCAAATGAATCCTGTAATCCTGAGTTTGTTCAGCCACCATCATGGTACAGGCCCCAAGTCTCAAAATAAAGCTGATGAAATATTTACAAATGTTTCTTTCCCCCGCGTCAGGGGCACATTCTGATGATATCACGCTTTTTCCTTAGTATCCAGCAGACAAGTCCTCCTTTTGTGATCCGGATCACAAGACCATATAATCACAAGCCTCTGAAAAATCATTAGCTCGTCAACTTTACCTTTTAGAAAACCTTTCACACAAACATGTGGTTTCTTATCTCAAAACGCAAAAGATATGGCTTCCAGTCCTGAACGTTTGCATGAGGATTTTGCCCATTTTTGAAATGATCAAATTTCAGACACATTGCCAGATTATTTTGTTTGTTTTAAGGGGAAAAACTTACTTAAATTTAAATTAGTGTATCTGAAAATCTAGTCTAGAAAAGTGTTGGTCTAGAAAATGCTTATTGATTTAAGGAATTGTAGATATTTGGACTAAAAACAAGACCAAAATTCAATGTAATGATGTTATTTTAAGCAGATCACGGCCGTCATGAAACTCAGATGTGTGATGCAGCATTGCTACACCTTGCAGCATGCATGAAAGGATGTGTTTTACCACAAGTCTAGCAGGATACGTTTGCATGGTACCAATGGCGGAGGGTTAATTTCCCTTTGCAAAGAAAGCAGTAACAAAGCCTGCCTTATACCGCCATTACAGCCAGCTGGCAAAGGCAACATCAGTGTCTTATCTCTCCTTAAGGCAGTGGCCCAGATACTATTGACTATTGAACGGTTGCTTAATAAAGCCATTACTGTCTTTGCCAGACATGCCACTTTTGGCCTATGAAGAAATATCTCAAATTCCTCACAACCATTATACCCTAGGGCGATGTTTTGTAGAAATTGTGCCTAAAACTTCTGTTATTAATGTACTAGGTTATTCTTTTAGGAAGAAGGAAATGTTTTAAAGTAATTATTAATATCTTTGGTTATTGAAAGCTTCTAAAGCTGGACAAAAGGCAGGTAGTTGTGACAACCTCGTGAACAACCTATATTTTACTGTATGAAGAGCACAGCCAACCCATCCATCACATGCTCGAAAGTCGCAAAGCCACAGAAAACAGGATGCACGCTGATTTGCAATGACAGGGTTTCAGTCACACTACAAGGTGCCAAAGACCCTGCACTGCCAAAGACCCTGATACTCTCTTATTAGAGTGTGTTCACAGTTTTGGTTCTTTTAAATTTAATTCTGGTGCAATTACTGTGATGATGTGATTCATTGAGTAGATTGGTCTTGATCTGGCTCCAAACAAACTCAGGTGAACTTTGACTGAAATGTGAACCAAAGCAACATCATTTACCAAAGACATCTAGTCCAACCGAAAACAGGATATGATGTCACAAGATGTGACCCTAAAAAGACAGAAAACTCAAGCATGAATATACTCTAAAAATGCTGGATTTTTGTAACCCAAAGTTGGGTAAAATATAAACATTAGGTAAAAAATTGTCCATTAAATTTCCATGTGTAAATTTTCCATTAAATTGAAATTACATTTTTAGCCCAGCAGCTGGGATTGTCCAGTTTTAAACCAACACTTGGAACTGTCCATATTTTAACCCAACAGTTGGGATTGCCCATATTTTAAAGCAAGGGTTGGGATTGTCCATGTCTTAACCCAACAGCTGAGACTGTCCATATTTTATCCCAACAGTTAGGACTGTCCATATTTTAGCCCAACATTTGTGACTGTCCATTTTTTAACCCAACAGTTGTGATTGTCCATATTTGAACCCAACAATTGCTATTGCCAATATTTAACCCAACAATTAAGATTATCCAAATTTCAATCCACCAATTTCGATTGTCCATATTTCTTCCCAACAGTAGTGATTGTCCACATTTCAACCCAACAATTGCAATTGTCCATATTTCAACCCAAGGGTTGTGACTGTCTATATTTTAACCCAACAGTTGCAATTGTCCATATTTAAGCCCAACAGTGATTGTCCATATTTCAACTCAACAGTTGCAACGGTCCATATTTTAACTTAAAAGTTGGGATTGTTCATATTTCAACAGTTGTGACTGTCCATGTTTTAACCTAAAATTGCTATTGTCCATATTTTAATCAACAGCTGCGATTGTATATTTTAACCCAACAATTGCAGTGCTCCATATTTCCACACGAGATATGTGACTATCCTAATTTAACCCAACAGTTTGTCCATATTTTAACCCAAATATTGCTATTGTCCATATTTTAACCCAATACTTGCAATTATCCATATTTCAATCCACCAATTTTGATTGTCCATATTTCTCGCCAACAGTTGTGATTGTCCACATGTCAACCCAACAATTGCAATTGTCCATATTTCAACCCAAGAGTTGTGACTGTCTATATTTTAACCCAACCTGGGAGTTATGATTGTCCATACTTTAACCCAACAGTTGCAATTGTCCATATATTAGCCCAACAGTTGTGATTGTCCACAGTTCAACTCAACCGTTGCGACTGTCGATATTTCAACTTAAAAGTTGGGATTGTTCATATTTTAACAGTTGTGACTGTCCATATTTTAACCCAACATTTGCAATTATCCATATTATAACCCAAAAATTGCTATTGTCCGGATTTTAACCCAACAGTTATGATTGTCCATATTTTAATCCACTAATTTTGATTGTCCATATTTCAACCCAACAGTTGTGATTATCTATATTTAAATCCATTTTCAACCCAATAGTTATTGTCTACATTTTAACCCAACAGTTGCGATTTGTTCATATTTCAACCCATCAGTAGCGATTGTAACTGTTGTAACTGTCTATATTTTAACCCAACAGTTGAGATTGTCCATATTTTAACCCAACAACCCATATTTTAGCACAACCATTGTCACTATCCATAGTATCCAAGTCACTTCTTTAATGTAAAAGTGACAGGTGTGTGTCTGTAAGTGTCAGTGTCTGAACCTACAATCTCTCTCTGGAGTTACTGCAAAACACAAACACATCACATGTTTTTAATGAAAAGGAAGGGAACTATCTTCCTTCATGAAAGTGACTGAAATACCATCAGTGATGCTTTATGGTATTTCCCAAATGTCAAGGGGACTTTATGTGGGGAAAAAAAGGCTTCTGGTTGAGCTCTCATTCACTTAGAGTTTTCACAAAAAATGAAATCTGCCACAGCTATTCAACCTCATTTGACACCACTTAACGCATCTACACACAACAAGTTTATCATGTGGTTGAATGAGCATTTTAAAACTGATCTATTGTGTTCAACAGAAGAAAGACACTTGTAAAGGTTTAAGACCGTATGAGGGAGAGTAAATGATGAGGTCATTTTGAATTCTGTGTGAATAATCAATTCAAAGTGAAAACAGACCATTAGGCCCTAGTATACCGAGAGCGAAAATATTTTTTAGGAGTAAAAGGAGTTTGGCCGGCACCAATAGCCTAGTGGTATTATGCAACGACATATAGCACCGATGTGCTCACGGGGACCCGAGTTCGATTCCCTTAGCCGATCCTTCCCCTCTCTCTGCTCCCAATGCTTTTCTGTCTGAAATCTCTACTGTCCTATCATAATAAAGGTGAAAACCCCCTAAAAAATTAATTATTTAAACAAATAAATAAAAAAATGAGTTTGGCATGCCTGATCAGTGGTGTACTGTTTAAATGAAGATGTAAACAAAGGCCTTAATGTGGCCTTAATTACTATGTACCTACATTTAAATTAATCATCTAGTAGAATGCACTTATTATGTACATGTTTTTACATTGTACTAATATTTACAAATATACAATTGAAGTCAGAATTATTAGCCTCAATAAAAAATTAGTCCCCCTGTTTATTTTTTTCCCCAATTTCTGTTTAACGGTTTTAATAATTCATCTCTAATAACTGATTTATTTAATCTTTGCCAGGATGACAGTAAATCATATTTGACTAGATATTTTTCAGACACTTCTATACAGCTTAAAGTGACATTTAAAGGCTTAACTAGGTTAATTAGGTTAACTAGGCAGGTTAGGGTAATTAGGCAAGTTATTGTATAATGATGATTTATTTTCTGTGGACAATTGGGAAAAAAGTAGCTTAAAGGGGCTAATAATTTTGTCCCTAAAATGTTTTTTAAAAATTTAAAAACTGCTTTTATTCTAGCCGAAATAAAACAAATAAGACTTTCTCCAGAAGAATAAATATTATCAGACATACTGTGAAAATTTCCTTGCTCTGTTAAACATCATTTGGGAAATATTTAAAAAAGAAAAAAAATTTAAAGGGGGGCTAATAATTCTGACTTCAACTGTATGTCTTTCGTCCATTCTTTAACATAATCTGACATTTAGTGATTTTAGAATTCACCAGATACTTCAGTTAACACAGCTGTCCTTAAAAAGCTTTATTGTTTTATTTGTTTAGGTTATATGCAGCACAAATTTTAATAGAAAATGTAAAATTTAAAAAAATTATTCAGTTTAAAGTTTGAGTACCCTATGTAAATTATTGCACACACACACACGCTGACCGTTTCAGCCACATATTATTAGCCCCATTGAATTTTTTTTCCTTTTTAAAATATTTTCTAAATGATGTTTAACAGAGCAAGGAAATTTTCACAGTATGTCTGATAATATTTTTTCTTCTGGAGAAAGTTTTATTTGTTTTATTTCGGCTAGAACAAAGGTAGTTTTAAATTTTTTAAACACTATTTTACCGTCAATATTATTAGCCCCTTTAAGCTATATATTTTATTCATTGTCTACAGAACAAACCATCGTTATACAATAACTTGCCTAATTAGCCTAACCTGCCTAGTTAACCTAATTAACCTAGTTAAGCCTTTAAATGTCACTTTAAGCTGTATAGAAGTGTCTTGAAAAATATCTAGTCAAATATTATTTACTGTCATCATGACAAAGATAAAATAAATCAGTTTTTAGAAATGAGTTATTAAAACTATTATGTTTAGAAATGTGTTGAAGATATCTTCTCTCCGTTAAACAGAAATTGGGGAAAAAAATTAACGGGGCTAATAATTCAGGGGGGCTAATAATTTTGACTTCAATTGTATATCCATTACTATACAAATTTGTACATACTGTATATATATATGTACATATGTATATATATATATATATATGCATGTGTATGTGTATGATATTAATATGTGGCTGAAGTGTTCGAAGTGTGTGTTTGTGTGCAATAATTAATTCATTTACTTATTCATTTTCTTTTCGACTTAGTCCCTTTATTAATCTCTGGTCACCACAGCGCAATGAACCGCCAATTTATCCAGCATATGTTTTACGCAGCGGATGCCCTTCCAGCTGCAACACATCAATGGGAAACACCCATACACACTCATTCACACTCATACACTACGGACAATTTAGCTTACCCAATTTACCTATACCGCATGTCTTTGGACTGTGGGTGTGGGGAAAACCGGAGCACCCAGAGGAAACACGCGAACACAGGGAGAACATGCAAACTCCACACAGAAATGCCAAATGACCTTCTCAATAATTTACATAGAGTACTAAAACCTTTAACTGATTCATTTTGTTAATGTACATTTTCTCTGCCATAAAGGTGAAATTACTGAACCTACAGACTGGAGTAAAATGCTAATTTTTAGACAAAAATATGGGTGTGTTTGTGATTTTAATATGTGGCTGAAGTGGTAAAAAGTGGATGAAAGAGATTAATTTAAATGTCAGATATAAATGCTTACCTTACTGCTATAAACTGTCTCCCTTGTCCAATTAGGATCTATCCACCAAAACACCTCTTAATATGAGGTAGGAGCCAATATGCACTAACAAATACACTATGTATGCATTAACAAATACACAATATATAGCATACCAAATATGCACTATATACCATCATAACAAAGTATTGTGCAAGGAATCATGCAAAAATAAGCCTTTCACTAATGTTCATTTCAGGCTGAAAATTGCTGTCAGTTGGATATGTTTATTTTTTGAGGGGATAAAAAGATGCAAAAAATGTAGATGGGGCAAATTATGGTTACTAAAAGTGATCCTTAAGACTAAAACCCACCAAATATTTGACATTATTCATCATTTTCATCAATTCAGGCCCTGGGATATACTCTATAACCTTATAAACCAAAAATATGTTTGGTTGCTCCGCAAAGGCCAAACATGAATTAAAGCTTCCAATGCCACAAAAACTCTCAGGGACAAGTGCCAAGGTACAATTACAAGAGGAATTTCTGACCATCTCACAGCCCAAAGGTCTTAAGCACGGGAGGATCTCTTAAAGAGAAACATATGGAGGCTAGATTAGATTAGAGAAGTTCCTGAGCATTCTCCAGCGTGGGCTACAAACACACAGTTTAACACCGTCTCGTAAAGCACTCGTAGCAAAATGCAATGGTTTGAGCGGAAAATGCGATTTCACAGTCTTGGTATTAAAACAATCCCAGCATACACTCTTGTTTTTGTCCTGAATAACAATGGTGCGACCTCTAGCTCAATGAGCGCTTGACCAGATTTCTGTGTGCTTAGCACCAAATAAAGATTATTCGATTTGCTGTTGGATCATGTGATGAAGAGTTAGGTTGCAAAACAGTCAAACCAAGCTGTGTTATAAGCTGATCTTTAAGAATCTAGAGCACAAAAACAAGGGTCATAGTTTATAATAATGCTGTTAGTTAATGTACAGTTGAATTAATGATGAGCAAGGAATTTTTCACGGTATTTCCTAAAATATTTTTTCTTGTGGAGAAACTTCGGCTAGAATAAATGTGTTCACGACCGAAATGCGACTCCCTGTGGACAGCAGCAGACTCTGAAATGAGATGCAGATTCAGAGTTCAACATGAGGTGGTTATTAATTAGCAACTAATATAAATATTACGAACGAAAACAGGTGAACAGCCATTCAGAAGCACAGAATAGTGCACTCACTGCACTTCAACAAAATGGTAAGGTTTATAATCGAACTAATACATATTAAACCTCTTTAACATTATTAAATGTACATGCCGAATCACTGATATGTGCTGGTTTACACTGAGTCACAGTTCTAAAGTTCAATTTATTTTATTTTCAAGATCTGAGGTGAACTATCTGCTGCTGCTTTCTGTAGTATGACAATAAATGTCTGGTGTAATGGCATTCAAACTCACTTTATTAGCATTTATCACTGAATAAAGCTCATGAGGTAATTATAATTACACTTTTGGGTGTCTATTGGCCAGTTAAAAGAGGAGGATTGAGATGCTTCTAAAGAAACTTTCTTTCCTTTAAACTTAGGATAAGATATGTTAAAGTACACGTTAATTTTTGCGAATTTGTATTACAGAAGCAAATCTGGTCCCACTTTATATTAAGTGTCCTACTATGTACTTGCATCAAAAAATAAATACAATGTACTTAATGTGTTGACAATGTATTTGAGAACACTTGTGGTGCTTTGAGTTGGGATAGGGGTTACGTTATGGACCGGTTTGGTGGCATGGGTAGGTTTAAGGGTGGGTTAAGGTGTAAGGGATGGTCAACAGTGTAATTACAAATGTAATTACAGAAGTTAGTTACAGATGTAATTACATACAGGTATTTAATCAAGTAGAAGTACTCAGTAAATACATAAATTTACACAATAAGTACATTGTAACGAACTATTAGTTCCTGTGTAAGTACATATTAGTTAAGGCCACTTAATATAAAGTGCGATCGCAAATCTTAACCTGATTTTGGGATTCTTATCCTATCTTAACAAATTGTATCTTTCTGGTTAGCATAAATTTTGTAATTAAGTTTGACAATCCACTCTCAGATCTGTTACCAAGCAATTGACGCTGCATGTTAATGAGTTAGCCTAAACCTGAGATGCCCAATAGGGCCCGCCAGCTAGTTGGCCTGTGGTAACCTTTAATTTGGAACTCCATTGTTTATGTTTTTATTCTAATAAGTTCATTTTAAAATGTTAAAAATGTTGATGAATTGGTTAATACACTGTAAAAAAATATCTTGTGTTTAGTTAAATCAAATAAAATTTTCTAGTCATCTCAACTTACATTAGTCCATCTGACTAAAAAAAAACTGATTAATTTATTAAATAAGTTAAAGTTCATGTACATTAACCAACATTAACTAATGAAACCTTAGTGTAAAGCGTGACCAAAATAAGAATATGTGAAGGTTCTATATGTGACATTATAATTCACTTTTGGGTGTCTATTGGCCAGTAAAGAGAGGAAGATTGAGATGCTTCTAATGTCCCAGGGGGGCAATAACAGAAACTTTCTTACCTTAAACTTAAGATATGATATGTTAAAGTAGACGTTAATATTTGCACATTTTTATTACAGAAGCAAATCTTAACCTGATTTGGGATTCTTATCCTATCTTACCAAATTGTATCTTTCTGGTTAGCATATTTAAATTGTGTAATCAAGTTTGACAATCCACTCTCAGATCTGTTATCAAGCAATTGACTGTGCATGTTAATGAGTTAGCCTAAACCTGAGATGCCCAATAGGGCCCGCCAGCCAGTTGGCCTGTGGTAACCTTTAATTTGGAACTCCATTGTTTATGTTTTTATTTTAATAAGTTCATTTTAAAATAATTAAAATGTTTATGGATTGGTTAATACACTGTAAAAAAAATCTAGTGTTTAGTTAAATCTAATAAAAATTTCCAGTCATCTCAACTTGCATTAGTCCAACTGACTAAAAAAACAGATTAATTCATTAAAATAAGTTAAAGTAACGTAAGAAATGTGCTGTCATGGCTTTTAGCCATATAGTATTCTTACAGTGTATGATTTATTTCATGTTTTGCTTTTATTTTTAAATATTATTAAATAAATTAGGAAATTACCCATGGTGACTTTAGTTTTCTATATTTACATTTCACCCACAGCCCTCAAACAAGTTTGGTTTTTGGCCCTTTATAAGAAAAGGCTTAGGCACTCCTGGCCTAAACTAAATTAAAAATAGATGATTTATTACCATAAGATGTAATTCTATTGCTAAACAAAAAATTTTGTCAGTTTCTGAATAATTTTTTACATTTGTCAAAACAAAAATGTTTTGACAAAAATGTTGCCCTCAAGTTATTGTAATTATGACCATTTCTAGAGGTACAGCATTGTATTTTAATCTTACTTTAACTTATTTCAATAACTGAATCAGGTTTCAACTAATGTTTTTAGTTATACAAAGTTTAACCTAATATTTTTAGTCAGTTTGATTGATGTAAGTTCAATTTATATAATTCAACAAAGAAATCAGACAAAAATGATGTATCGTTCTTTGTTTAGTGTTATAAATCTGAAAGCAGTCTGTGTGTGGCTGTTTAAAGTGAAATAAAATAAAAGTTATCAATAAATATGTATATAAATATAAAACATCACCAATCAACAATAAAACAAATCTATGCTGTATGTTTTATTTTTTTCTGAATCTGCTTTAATTATCCCAGGTGAGTTTATAAAATAACTGGTAATAATGTACAATTAACGAGTGAACTGTTTGAGTTGATTCATTTCAAAGAATTGAACAAACTTATTCAAACTTAATTACAATGACCTGAAAAAACACAATTATTAAGATTTTTTTGGGACAATTTAATTTCTTTATGTTTATTCCACTTTAATTTGTTAAGTTAACTTAATCCATTTGTGTTGGGACAACATGAATGAATTGTGTGGAACGCAATTGCATTTTTTACAGTGAACAGTTCTGATGCATTTAAAGTGCAATGATCCTGTCGATGTTTGTGTGAGCTGGTGTCCGAAACTTATAGGTACAACTTAAGTAGCTTTTAGCCCACCAACTCAATCACTAATTGTGAACTTATCTCGAGTTCACTAAAGTTCCTCAAGGATTTGTCTGCGGATTAAAATCAAGCTGTTGGCATTTGTCAACTAAATCCTGCAAGTACAATCGAGATCCAAATAATAACAGATGCAACAACCTGAAACATTCAAGATGTATCAGAGCTCCACATGCTGAAGACGCACACACAAATGAACATAAAAACATATCTAAAAGCTTATCTCTGCTGTAACTCATAAATCTCTGATGACTGAAGAGATATGAAGAGATCATTCTACTGCTAGACAGATTAATAGTGGTGCTTTCACATGTATGCATTAGCAAGCAGGCTGATTTTTTGGTCTTGTTTTTATTGCCAGGGTGAATTTTTTGTTGTACATGTTGGTTGTTACACTGCAAAGTGTGTTTCTTTAGAGTTTTCAAAATGAAAACAAGATTCTCTTACATACCCAACTGGCAGATAATTTAGCTTTTTTAAGGAAAAACTGACTTAATTTTGACTTCTTATTTCTAAAAATAAATCTATATTTTTACTAGTCAAGTAAATGCTTCTTGATTTAAGAATTTTTAGATATTTGGACAAAAAAAGAGACAAAAATACACTTCTTTTTGTGTTATATAGTGTTATTCTGTTTGCTGCTTGTTCAAACAACTTATTTAAAATGAGCTGAAACAACACAATTATTGAGATTTTTTTGGGACAACTTAATTTCTTTATGTTTGTTCACAATTATTGAGTTTTTTGAGACGACTGAATTGTCTAATGTGTTGTCTAATGAGAAGTCCTACCACAATATACTACTGTGAAGTGTCCATTTAAGATTTTATGAAATAAATGTAAATAAAAATAAGCTAATATTAAAAAGAACAATTGATTTTTTTTACAGCATACAGTAGCTATTTCAACAGGATACTTCATAGCTGATTATATAAATGATCAGCCAGTTGTGATTCACTATAATGAACCTACCATATACAGTATACTATTTTATTTATTTATTTTTTTATTTATTATTATTTTATTTGTGATTTATTTTCCTTCATCTAAAGTGCTACAATAATATAAACATAGTTTAGAGCAGGGTATAAGCAATTTAAAAAAATGAAAGATTATTAAATATACACAAGTCCAGCAGGAAGCATTAAAGCATTAAAAAAGATAAAATAAAAATAAATGAAGACATGCTCATGTCCAGAGTCTTTAATGATTTCTTAAAACAAGGTTTGATCATTTCTCTTGATAGAGCATTAATTGTGGAGCTGAAAAAGAGAAAGCTTTACGACCAATAGAGTTTCATTTATAAACAGACTGCTGAAGAATTCAGTTTATTCACGATAACTTGCTTTTGTATAATGTTGTTATTATTATTATTATTATTATTATTAGTAGTAGTAGTAGTAGTAGTAGTAGTAGCAGTAGTAGCAGTATTATTTATCATATGCATATTTATATTTGTTTTATTAAAAACAAGCTTAGATTTGTCCACCTGTGCGGTTTTGGACCATATGGGTCATAGGGCGTGTGTACTTGGATATAACTCAGTTTATTGACCACACTTCGTTATTATTGTTAATTTATTCATTTGCTGGAAATAAGAACTGAACTTAGAAATAGTTTTGAAACAAATATTTGTGCTTAACAAATTAAATTAATTATGTAGGCTAATGCATGTCTTCGTTGGAGAGCGTCCAACACGTTTCCTTATTCACGAAAGAGAGAAAGTGAAAGTAAAGGCCAAATGGAGGAGGCTCATTCTTTATCCTTGCGCTGCAGATGCTCTGTTTAACTGTTTTCTCGCTATTAAAGTGTTCGCTTTTTACACTTACAAAATCCGCCATGTAAATAGCAAATGCGTCATGGCGCGATGTAACTGACTCTTAAAGGGAATAGGAGATGAGACTCTGATTGGTTTATTCTCAAAACACACCAATAACTCATTAAGAGAATAAGCTCACCCCTGTTAAACCATGCGCCGCGGTGCAGAGTGGACTTGTTCATCCCTAAAATAGCAAAAGGGGATTTGTACACACCTTTAATACTTTTGCACCCTGCGCTTCAGATTTTGCACCTAGACCATTAAAATAGAGCCCAAAACTTTTGTTGCAGCACATTTATAAACGCAACACTGACGACCCATGTTTCCAAACAATTCTTCTTCCAATTGTTTTAGTCACAGTTGGCAACACAACATGGCGTCTCTCTGCCGTCTAAACATTGTAATTCTTTGAAGCTATCATGCATATTAATGAAGTTGCACCTCATTCACAATAGAGCATGCTGATTGGTTCGAACCTAGTCTTTCTCATGAATTAATGGTGAAAGCTCAAAGACGTCAGGTTTTACTCGCCAGTACAGACATCCAGTCTACACGCTGGAATTTACACAAGTATCTAATCTCCGTGAAGTAGCTTAAAAATTTCTTTTCAAAACCGGAAGAACGACTAATTTAAACAACTAATTTTTACTTTATTAGGACACATATATTTCACTAAAGTGTTTTTAGCAGCGTGGGACACACAGTGTTGCTACTAGCTTAACTACATTTCTCAGTAGCGTGGCGTGGCATCACTACTTTATAAATCCAATAGCTTTTCAGTAGCAAAGCTATTTTTTAGTCAAGTAGCGTCCACACAAGCTACATTTACCGATCGCGGATCAATAAGCACCAACATTTACGGAGCTGTGAGGCTGGTCTCTAGCCGATGAAAGTAAATCCATATGATAGCCAGAATGACGATTTCTTCTACTTACGGATGACACTTACAACTGACTCTACGGCTGACACGAGAAACTTGCTTGATGGAAAGATGACTGAGGGAGAGGATATATATATATATATATATATATATATATATATATATATATATATATATATATATATAGGCTAAAGTATACTACGGTAATATTATTTCATGATAGTTATTAAGTTGCTTCGATTTAAAAATGAAAATTGCAAAAATAGCTTAAATGTAGCTACGCTACTTTTGCAAAGTAGCTTTTAGCTTAGCTTGCTACATTTCCCAGGGTGTAGCTTTTAGTGTAGTTAAGCTACATTATAAGTAGTGTAGCTAATAGCTTAGCTCACTACATTTTTCAAGTAGCTTGCCCAACACTGGGGACGCATATATGGAGACTGTCAACATCTCAAAAAATGTGTTTCGTGACCCTTTAAATGCTAGAGTCATTCATAAGCCCATTTATTAATCGAATTAATAAATAAACACTCATTAAGTTTTGATGTTCATGAATAAACGCTATGTTTGCAATCGATGTAAAAAGTAAAAACCTAAACACTTTACTTCAGCGTGT